>NC_136607.1:15709285-15729285 GCF_910589615.1 Taurulus bubalis
AGAAAAACAATAAAGAAAAGAAAGAAAGAAAAAGCAACAGTGTGTTTTACTGATTAGTTGTATCAGCTGATTAATTCAAGATCCGTTTGACGAAGGAAAATGTGGCCTGCCGGAGATGATAATAATCTCATAACTGAAAATGAGGAAGTTTGATGTTTGTGTAAAAGCGTTTCCTGCATGATATTTCTGTCTCTGACGTGGCAACGTAGATGGAAATGCACTGAGTCATCTGCAAATCACTGCAGCACATTTTCCGACCCCTCGCACAGTAATAGTGCCGCTCACTACAACGGTGGCCCAGCAGTCCTTTCCCTGTGTCTCTTTCAGCTCTACCTGCAGGCCCGACTCCAGGCGGAATGGGCGAGGCTGTTGAGACCCACAATCCAGTTCTTCCTGATTGCTGCCTCAGTGTTTACAGGATTGTCCCGGGTGTCTGACTATAAGCACCACTGGAGCGATGTGCTGACGGGACTCCTGCAGGGGGCTGTCATGGCCGTCCTGGTGGTAAGAGACGTGTTCTAATCAGGCTTTTTCATAGCCGACAACACTGTGACTGTTTTTATTACATTTTCTGACATTTTTGGAACATTATATACCATCTTTTTGTGACATACTATATAAGGCTTTTTTTTTATGCTAAGCCAATTATCTCCTGGATGTAACATTCATAATTATCATACACACATGAGCAGCATAAACATGTTTCATCTGACTCTGCAAGAAAGGGTAATGCACATTTCCTAAAACGGAAATCTAAAGGTACTGATCTTCTCAGAATGAGTTTTTTTTTATTTTATTTTTTTAAACAAAGGTAAATAGTTGAGCCAAACTCTCACCTATGGCGTTTTGTTTTAAATCCTCTTCCTGTATCTTGCAGGTCTTCTGCGTGTCTGACTTTTTCAAGCCACGCGTAGTCGCCCATAAAGACGTCGACATCCCACACACAACCCTGCAGGAGACTTCAACAAATGGAAACCAATTTGAGAGTCCCAACTAAGCTAAGCTAAGACAGGAGGAGGAGGAGGAGGAGGAGGAGGAGGATGAAGAGGAGGACGAGGAGGAGGAGGAGGACGAAGAGGAGGACGAGGAGGACGAGGACGACGAGGAGGACGAGGAGGACGAGGACGAGGAGGAGGAGGAGGACGAGGACGAGGAGGACCTCTCTCTGCTCTGCCCAAATGCACACCCAGGATCCCAGCTCTCTAGCCTTTCATCTCACACATATTCTTATCCGATACCCTGCATGGATCTGCATCGGGCCCGTTCAGATTTTAAGACTTCATAATTTTTCTCCACTTTTTTTTAAAGGAAAGGGCTGACTACCTGTCCGAGCCCTGTAGTTAAGCTTCAGTGAGTGAGATGTAGGCGAGGGGCGAGAGATTCTGTGAAGACGGAAACCATTTAGCATGCATCTATCTACTGAGCCAGTGGGAAGACTTTACTGCTGCACGCGCCCACTAAAGGGTCTGACCACTGCTGGGAGAGAGAGGAGGGTTGGAAACCTGTGAATGTAACCTTGCTTTGTGCTTTTCCTGACCTGGAGTCAATCTGCTCAACGATCTGTTTTAGGATCAGTTTCTAGGTCGACTCCAGCACCCCTAAGACGTCTGAATCTCAAAACTCTGCTGCCTTAGGTCCGGTGGTAATTTAGGGGCCATTAATACGAGGAATGTTTTGCCTCTCAAGACGAGAGCGTGCTAGACACTAAAGCTGATCCTAGACCAGAAGGCAACAGCGCTTCACATCTGGAGCTGCTGACTCCAGGCCACTGCCGTCTCACTCTCCAACTGTCTCACCTAATAGTCGATGGGGAAGCGCGACTTGTATCGTGTTTGGTGAGAGAGCTGAAGAGCAGACGGTCAGTTCTAGTCCCGTGTTGCCTTTGCTGGACTGCTGCTGCTATCACAGCTCTCTGTGTATCTGAAAACTAATATGAACAGCCAACAATGTACTTTTTGTATAATCTGTGTGTAAATAAAAAAATCACTAGACAGTTATTGAAAAAAATAAGTAAAATGTGTACAAATGTTGAAGGAAAAGGAAAGCCATTTTGCTTATTAACATGAACAGATATTAAGCGTGAGTGTTTGTATTATGTGATGAGCATGAAATTAAAGCAGGACTTGTTTACTTTCTCAGCCAGATATATCAAAATATTCTATGAACCACTTTGCTCATGTAATCCAAAATGATAAAAGCATCAGTGTTCTATGCATTCACCTAAATAAAAAACAGTTCTGTTCACGTCCCAAGCCATTTATACGGTGCAATCATCTCCGTGGATAACAGGAATGTTCAGCAAATTATTGAGGTTAAAAAAAATAACATTTTGGGAATAAACGGCACATTTCATTACTTTTTTCCCCTCTTTCATGGCATACTATGACTTTTTCATGATTTGTTCAAAATACTTTACTATAACTTTTTAAAGAATTTTTGAAATGCCGTATTATGGATTTCTTACAACTTTTTCGAAAAACACAACTTAAATCCTACAATATGCTATGGTTTTTTAGTGACCTTTTGAGGAATAAAATCGTATTTTATGGATGTTTTGATTCATTCTTTACTTTGAAAACAATACTATGACTCCTTTTCAACAGAGTATAATATTACTTTTTTAATGAACATTTTGAGTCATACTATACCTTTTATGACTTGACATAGCATTCCCTTACTTTATTTTTAGACGTACTATACAATGACTTAAAAACAACTTTGAAAATACAATATGCCTTTTTTTTTAAACATACCGGACATTTTTCATGACTTTCTGGTCATAATACACTGACTTTATGTTGACTTTTTATAGCATATCATTTCTATGAATGTTTTTGGACAGACACTCTCCGCATGGCTTTACAAGGACTTTGACATACGACTTAAATAAATATATCCTTCTGACAAACCATTATTTTTTTCATGACTAGTACATGAGTATAATATTACTTTTCTTCAACATTATAAAAAAATAGTCTTTCTATAAAATTATGATTTATTTGTAACGCCACTTCATGGCGTATGACTAACGTAGGAAGATTTGTTTTTGGAAATGCTATTTCATATTTATTTATAGTATACTTTTATGGCATTTCTTGTGATATACGACTTTTTACATTTATAACTTGTATGACATGCTATTAACATTTCTTATAGTATTTTTTATGATTTCCTTTTCAAGATGATATGCTACGCCAACTATCTCCTAGATGTAACTTCATATTTATCATATGAAAAGTGGCATCACTCTTTTCCCATGTCAAACTATTCTAAAGTTACTGATCGCCCATGAATTATTTCTTTTTGAGGGTTGGGAACATGTGAACTGCTTTGTACTTTTCCTGACCTGGAGTCAATCTCAAGGATCTGATGTCAGATCAGTTTCTAGGTCGCCTTCAACACCCAGAGAGACGGCGTGTCTGCTGCCTCAGGTCCAGTGTAAGTTAAGGTGCTAATTCAAGGAACGTTTGCTTCTCAAGGCCCAAATGGGCTGGAGTTAAAGCTGAGGGCAAACTGCTTCACATCTGGAGCTGATGTTTCACTCTCCAGCTGTCTGATCTAAAATAGACAAAGTGGAAGCTGGACTTGTATCACGTTTGGTGAGAGTTGAAGAGTATAACGTCAGTTTTAGTCCGGTTTGGTCTTTTCTGGACTAACATCTATTTGTGTATCAAGAACCAGTATAATCAAGTGGTCAGATATCAATGTAGTTTTTATTGTAATCTGGATTTAAAAAACAAAACCATACTGAGTTTATTGTAAAAAGTTAAATATGTACAAATGTCTAAAATAAGTAAAACAGGGAAAAAAGCCATTTTACTTGAACAGAAATGAAAAGTGTTTGTATTATGTCATGAGCAGTCATAAAATTAAAGCATGATATGTTTACTTTCTTAAATCACAAATCAAAATAATGTCAGATTATGAACCAATTTGCACATACAAGTGAAAATAATATAAGCTTGAACGTTCAATGTATTCTCTGAACGGAAGCATTCACCTGAATGAAAAACACTTCTGTTCATTTGGAATTTTAATAGAATTCTCACCTTGGAAAACACAACTGAACATTACAAAGTTAAGAAGAACAAAAAAATAAACTGCTCAAAAAAAGGGATCTGAAGGACAAATAAATTAAAAGCCAAATGAACATTTAACATTTTTTTTTGGGTGGAAAAGCCACAATATTTGACCTCAGTGTGAAAAATGTGAGACTAAAACTAAAATAATCGAGGTTCAACAAATCCAGAACGAAAATGTCAAAAACAGCATTTATCCTCTAGTGCTGCCCATCATGTTATTATAGGTAGAGACTGGCAGCAAATACAATGTCTCTCTTGATCTTCATTATTCCTGCGGACACACATAAATTAAGAGTAAATATCATTTTTAATTTACAACACATTGGTTTTAGTAGCGTTTTTACCAAAATACACTTTGCTGCATTTTATTAATGCAGTACCTTTTACAGCCATAAGGATGATGGCGGTATGCGTCATCAAATGGTTGAATTTACTTAAAAAGGGTCTGGAGCAATTAGAACTGGTTCTAATGATTATTTTCATAACATTTCATCTGCCAAATTGTTTTCTGGAGTGATCATTTAAACAAAAATGTTCGTCACAACATCCCAAGTGTGCAGGGATCAGAGATGACTTCTTCTGCTTTGGTAGCCCAAAACCCAAAGATATAAAAAGGCACATAGAAGACTAAGAGAACCATCTAATGTCAAAAAGTGGCTTTAACAAATTGGCAATTACTTTCCTGGGGATAAATCTTTTTTTACTCTATACACATGATGTTCTTACCTTCAGCAAACTTGTTCTCCAGCTCAGTGTTGCCGATGGCCTTGGCTGCAGAACACATTTGCCTCAGGACTTCTTCCAGGCGGCGCATGCAGCGGATGATGCTCCCTACACACAAACAAGCAGTGTTCAGTGTGCGTGACTCTGTTACTTCATAATTCAAATCGAGCAATAATTCATACAGAACGTTCAATTGCAGAATAAGGACATATGGGAGGAATGTAGTTTCACTCCTTGCAGAGCAGTAGTTTCAACAAGATTTTTCTAATAATTTCTCAGAAGATTCCAGTGAATAACTTTGTAATTTGATACTTCCATTGGAGGAAATTCTCTTGTCTCCCTCGTTCACAGACACACAAAAGCACATCCGAAACTCCCTTTCAGAGTTCCTCAATTAGACGCTACTTCCTCATTATGATGACAAGTAATGTTTGTCAGCTGAGGTCAGTGTTGGTCAGACGGACTTGGGACTGTGCTCAAATCAAACCACATGAATCAATTAGTGAGCCTCTGACAGCAGACTGCATAATCAAAAGGCAAAATGGATTATTGAGGCCATGTCGTACCTCAGCAGTGTTGGAAATAGTATTCAGATTATTTGAGTAAAAGTACAGAAGTACTTTTTTTAGCTAAGTATACTAAAAGTATTGAAAGTAACAGTGTTCGTTCTGCAGAAAAGTAGACCCTGTGACCGACATACTTTATAACTTACAGCATTAGATCGTTATTTTACTGCTCTAGCTGGTTGAGGTGGAGCTAGTTTGAACTTTCTCATCATTCCGTTTGGTATTTTGGGTGACTTATGACTCATAAAAGAGATCAAAAAGTCCCTTTTCACAAATTTGTAGGACTGTGAAATAATAAATAATTGCACCTTTCTGCTCCTTGAACAATGAACTTTGATGTTTTTGTGAAACTCTTGCCTTTTTGGGGCATTAGACAATCGGAATCGAGAGATCAGTCTTTGTCAAATTCAAGTCTGGGGAAAAAAAACTATTGCTGTCAAAGTATACCTCAAAACTGGAAAATGTTCAACACCTGTGTTTTAACTTCCTGTCACTATTGTTGGATATTAATACGAATGGCACACCTTCAAAGACGTCAGTCATTTTGCAGATTTGAGCAAACGTGGCGCCGTTGGCCCAGGCGAACACCACATCCATGAGGTGAGGCTTGAACTGGTTCAGATAGGTCTCCTCGTCCACGTCCAGCTTGGCGTCTGCTGACACTTTGGCGATGCGCTTTGCACACTCCTGAACAAACAACAACAGCGTCCACGTTTCCACCAAATTCAAACTTGTATCGATTAGAAACTAATTGTTCGATTCAGATCATTTGTAGGTCGTCTCACCTGCATTTGTCTCAAGGGAGCGGCTAGTTGTTCGGTCAGTTTGGGCATCTCACTGGCCTGCGAGGCAAAATGACATCCTTAATGTTGTGAACATGTGATAGCAAACTCCAAACATTTGTTTTGTGGTTTATGTATCAAACTACATGTAAAATATGATGTTCTTTAAACTGACTATTGGCCCATTGGAGAAGAAACTAGCTTACAGTCAGATGTTCTTTTTTAACAGTCAACATCTAAATGAGCAGAAGATTCATTTTGATCCTATTTATCTTTGGTGATAAAACAATTCGCTTTATTACTTTTAAATAAATGTTAAGTCAGTGAAAGTCACAGGTTGGATGGTCTGCTGTCACCTCGAGCTAAAGCAGCAGGCAAGTGGTGCTGCACAAACCTGACAGATCTCTCTTTAGACAGACATGTGAAGTTCTGTTGCTCTAAAACAAACTGAGCTGATGTCGAGCCAAAGAAAAGGTTTGTTAAACCTTCGGACGCTGGATTGCCTCATTGAGAGAACAGGCTTCATTAGGAAAGACAAACACACTTCAACCTCAGGTTTCTGTTTTGGTTGCAGCGCAGGTAAAGAGGCCAAGAACGCGAAGCTTGAATGTTTGGGAATGGGAATGTGCTGTTTATCTTGGTGTTCGAGGAAAAAGGTACTTTTGTCTGGAGAAGTGAAGGGATTAAATGTGTTTGTGTGCGTTTGTTCGTACATTCTCCTGGAAGACGAAGCACGACAGCAGGGCGGTGGCTTGTTCGACCGTCAGATCGTTGAAGAGGCCGTTGAACACCATCTCCGTCAGCAGGAGCTCGTCAGCACTGAAAGGATTATTGAAAGAGATTTTGTTACTTTATCAAAATGATCCAATACATCTCATCCTTGTTCTATTAAAACACTTTAAGTATCTGCGTAAATGTGGCCTGTTGGAGTAGAGGACAGATAAGCACAGATGCACCTCATGTTTCAGCCCTGGATATATATACATTTCACCAAATAAGAGATTCAGAATTACCGTCCATCTCATCAATAATAGACAAAGCCAGACTGTGTGGGTAGAAGTAGACAAGTCACGGTTCCTCCGTCGACACCTCATGCAAGATAAACCTGGGTAAACGTTTTCATTTATCTGAAACGGTTTCACTAAATTTTGCCAAGAAATCTGTCCATCAGATCCCTTAGAACTGGTTATATCTTGAAAGTTCTATTAAAATAAAGATTATAAAAACTAGGTTCAGTCCGGTTTTACCGAACTGCTGGATGTCTTTTCTGTTCTGTGCCGTGATCAGCTGCTCAAGAAATAAACTAATGCTCCATCCTTCCCTACCTGCTGATTTCACAGGCGACCCTCCCTTTCATCTCGATGACATCCGACGGACTGGCGAAGCCGAGGCGTCGCAGAACTCTCTTCCTGCACTTCAGCTTGTCCATCTGCAGGACGGTCCGAGCTTTCTTCAGCTCTCGCTTGGCCGTTCGAACATTTGCTCCAATCTAAAAATGCAGAAACACACACACAAAGTTCTGTTAAACCTTCACCCAATGTCAACTTGGACCTCTTCCAGGGTTTCTAGAAAATATTTCATAATTTGTAAAAGCACTGGGATTACTCCCAGATGGTTGGTGCATGAGATAATTTGAAACACTACAATAACTTTCATAGTGAAGGAGGAAATATTTGAGTTATCTGCCAACAGATGTTCAGCTGCCAACCGATTTTGTCCTCAATAATGTCCATTATCAACTTTTAACCTTTACCCCCTCAAGATTACGACACACCTAAGAGCCAGAGAAGCAATCGCATTCCTGAAAAGATTTCAATAGCGTATTGCTCAAAGAATTCAAAGGGAATTATTGCATAATTTCTCAAAAACTGGTGGTCGCATGCGAGATAATAAAGAAATATTTCACATGCACACAAAAGCAGGAAGACAGTTTTGACTTGCACTCCCTGTATCGAATGCTGAAAGAGCATCAAACACCACAAAGTATCAAAATGAACACTCTTCTAGTTTTGGCATCACAACTACATTAACCACGATGTGTGTTGTTCATAATTGTAGTGAGTTGAAACTTGATAAAAAATGAAGGCAGGCGTGGTATCAGCATTATAAAAAGGCCAATATAGAGGTCAACTGCAGGAATAACATTAAGGATGAGCTGCAGAGAAATGCCAATAGAGGAGCAGGTTAATCCTTTAATCTGGCAATCAAACCAAGTAATCCAGTTTAAACTGCACTGTATGCCCCATCATTTCACAATACACACAAGAGTGATATAAATGTTTAAGCAAGTTGTCAAACATAGTCTGGTTTGATTTCCAATCTGCGTGTTTTGCATCCATCACTCTGCCCTTTTAACTTCCCAAATACAAACTGAACGTTCTGACCTAATAATTGAGTAAAGCAGAAACAGAAGCTATTATGTGCATATATATATATATATATATATATATATATATTTTCTCTCTCCCTGTGATCTGACCTAACGCTGAGAGTGAGGGCCTGGTGGACTTGCACCCTTACGTTCTTCCTGCATTTGTCTGAATGAGTGCATGTGGCCAAAGCCTAGCAGGAAAAGACAATTGAAGGTCATAGATTGTAATCCAACAAAAGAGCGCCATTGTCGATTAAAACAGAAGATAAAAGTTATTAATATTTCAGCGTAACAAAACCCGACTCTGTTAACTTGGTATTTAAATAGGGTCGCTACAGTTTGACTTTTGACTCTCCCACGAACTGAAAGACAAACATATAGAGTTTCTCACCAGAGCTTTCTTCTCACAGAGGGAATACGCAGATTCCAAGTTGGGGTCGCTGTGCATGGGGTGGGAGTACATGCGGTGCTCAAAGGCCTCCACTTTCTGAATAACTTTCTTCAGTCCAACATCTTTGATGCCCATGTCATCTACGGGGTCGAGCAGAGGAACACCATCTGGGAAACGTTTCTGCACCTCCTGCAGACAGCATGTTTTGAGGGAAAGAGCGAATGAAACAATGTACATGACGATTTCAGTCGAGTTTCATTCTCTTTGTTCCAACATGGCTGCCTTTTGTACCAGAATAGACTTGAGCATGAGCTGTCTGTTGTCAAAGGGCCTCAGGTCTTTGGGGATGTAAAGGCGAACTGAGCTGATGGAAGTCAGGAGATGGAGCATCACTGGGACCACCTGTACAAAATAAAATACAAGTTACACTCACCCTGACTACAGAGACATGGAGTCGAATTTGTGTATGACAGATGCGGTTAAGTGTGCGCTTGTTGAATCCACCTGCATCTCTCCAGTCTCCCCTGGAGCAGCAGGTTTAGAGGCCTCGGTCGCAGAATCTTTTACACTGTCCTTACTACAGTGGACCAGAACCTCCACCACATACAGCGGCTCCGAGTCGGTGCAGGTCTGAATGAGGAAATGCACATTAGTCACAGGCACATGTAAATGGGATCACATAAATGTGACAACAACTTACCTTCACATTTGACTTCTTGCAGAAGTTAACAACAACTCCCCAGCCAAAGTCAGCGGTTTCCTTTTTTACCTGTGGGATAAAAACAAAGAGGTAATAAATGACGTGTTTAAATGAATAATTATTGCTGTGTCGTCAAACTGTGAGTGTGTGAAGGTCTACCTTGACAAGCCGCCCGGGCTGCAAGAAGGGCAAGCAGTATTTGGGTTTGTGGATGAACTCTTGTATCTCATTACCCAGCTTGGCCAGCTGCTGTCGGATTTTATAGTAAGTGAACACACTCTCTTCATTGGGAATTTCAATGAGGTGGTACTGCTCCTCATACATCTTCATTTCTGCACAGAAAAATCAACATTATGATTTAGGGTCAAGTAATAAAAAATATCAATGAAATGCAGCTGTTGCTAATCCGTTTCCTTTACGGGTGGCTTGCTGATCCAGTATAGAGTGTGCTGTAGTAAATATGCTTACTCTCAACAACATCAGGCAAAGCCCTGTAGTGTTGGAACTGGTAGAAAGACTTTTCCAGCATGTACTCGGGGTTGATCTCCTCCACTCGCAGCAGGTTGAGCACCATGTTGTAGGTCAAGTGGAAGGCACTGTTCAAAGGGTCTGCTGAGCCCTGAAGAACAAAACATAAATGCTTTCATTATGACAATATGCAGTCACATGTGTTCATAATGTCATTGGAACTTTACTAAAAGTGGCAAGACGGTATGAGATCTAAATAAATGCAAGCTGAAGTCACTTTCCCAAATTAAATTCTGAGAAAGCAATAGCAATCTCCAGAAACACAGACATCAACCACAGCTTTCTTCAAGGATCCCAGGGAAGCCAACAAACAGTTTTACATTAACAAAACCTCTTTCAAATGATATGCAGCAACATATTTATTGCAGCTACAAATGTGTCAAATCAAAGACAAGAGACTGAGAGACTCTGGCTTCCATGTGACTGTTAACAAATGGCATGATAGATGATCTATTGAGGACAACTTAAGAGTCACTTTAGCAATTTCCATTTAATCATTCACACAAATTCTCAACAAGACAGCGGGGAAACATTCCCCATTGATGGGATAGTTGGACTATTGTTGTGTTGAAGAATGTAAAGACGGCACTCAAGAGGTTTGCAAAGACGTGATTGATGACTAGCAATTTAATTCAGAAAAATACCCCCCATAACTTGGACATAAAAGCGCAGTATGCACAGTACCTTGAGCAGCTGTTTGCCCACAGATGGACTCATCTTCTCGTCCACCATGAAAATAACAATTCCTCTGTCGTCCATTCCTCTCCTCCCGGCTCGCCCAGACATCTGGATGTACTCACCTGATGTAATCTAGACCACATGAAAACACACAAGACAATAAGATATGACAAAGACTGACACTACTGAGAAGGAATAAAACAGGAGAGCCACTGAGAGATGTGTGATGTACTAAACTAAAGCCAATTTGAGTGAGAATATAACCAAACGTTTTGGAGAATAAACAAAGTTAGTGTGTGGCCAAGTATCTGCATTAGAAACAGAAATCTAGATTATGGAACCGTCTCATGAGGAAGAGACTGAACCAGGTTCCCACAAGTCTCTGGGGGCTCGTCTCTGTGTCACGTTCTGATTTAACTCCACATATCTACTAGTCACTGGGAGATAAAAATAAAAAGAAGCAAAATGAGAAGACTGATGGCATGATTTTTTGTGTTGAAAGGATGCCATGTGATCAGCTCTTGATTTGAAACACAGTGCGTTTCAGGAATTCAAATGTGTGAGTGCCTGCGTGGAGCTTTGGCACCGTCGGAGGCACCAGATGTTCCTGATGAACCTCTTGGAAGAAAACCTCTCCTCTCTCTCTCACATTCTCTTCAAGCCTGTGTGTATGCGAGCTGGAAAGCCGTGTGTGGAGTGAAGATGAAGGGTGCTTCTACGTGACGGCAGCTCCTAAAACACACAGCTTCCAGCTCTTATAAACAATACGTGGCTGTTTATGTGGCGCTGCAAGCTGCGGGACATGAGGACCTTATAAAGGCCTCAGAGCAACACACTGTGTGACAACTCCACACTGCACATAGACCAGAGCTGTTGTTTTGAAGAGACGGCACAGTTTATGGGGACTTTTCCAATTGTCTTGGCTACTTATTGAAAGTAGAGTAACAAGGAAATTAGCTTTTCATGTAACGGAGGATTGGGGGGGGGGGGGGGGGGGGGGGGGGGGGGGGACAAATCTCATACATTTCCTCTTGACAAGATATCGTAACTGACTCATGTGACAACAGCGTGCATGTGTGTGCTCTTACAAAGCGGTGATTCTTGCCATCAAACTTGCGTGCGCTGGTGAAGAGCACAGTGCGAGCCGGCATGTTGATGCCCATGGCGAATGTCTCTGTCGCAAACAGAGCCTAAAAAGGAGAATGAAAAGTCAGCATTAATACGATGTCATTGCAATATTCTGACAGTGTACTTTTCAATCCCATTTAAAAAAAAAAAAAAGTCCCCTCTGGAGTTTTCTTGGAAACAAAGTAATTCCTGTGAGCATTGTGCATCTAATAAACATTGTGAATGTATTTTGTTCCTCATTAAACATCAGGAAAGACTTTCTTCTTTTGTTGGCGTGTTAATGCCACTGACTGTTGATCAGAGGAATAGCCTAAAATTGGCAGCAGGTCACAAATACACTGCTCAAACGTTTGAACAGTTTATTTCATATTGCACGTATTAAACCTAATTTGGTGATGATGTAGGTTGAAGATTCCTTGAGCATCTTTACAAATCAAGTTCTTGCAGTAACTCTGCTAAAGGATAAATGTAATTTGCTTAAATGTGTTTTGATGAGCGCCATGAAGCAGAGACAGTTGTACCTTTATCAGGCCCTCAGAGAAAAGGATCTCTATGGTCTCTTTAAGGATGGGCAGCAGGCCTCCATGATGGATTCCTATCCCCCTCCTCAACAGCGGCAGCACATGCTCCACCTACAGCGAGAGTGTTGGGAGGCAGATTAGTGACCAGTTTGTTCATACGATCACAGCCATCAGCAGCAGAGTCACAGAGAGTGGAAAAGCATCCGTAACCTTCGTAGTGGAAAAGTGTGGCCGATGGTTGGATTTGCCGTTGCTCTGACCGTAGTGGTCGACCCAGTAACAACTGTTACATCAACACGGCTGGTTTTAATATGCGACTCAGCACAGTCGGTATAATAACAGGAGCACAGCGCTTGAGCCTGCGTTGACAGTATGTTGGCAGCTATTTACATTACGGCAGTTTAACTGTCTTCTCTTAGCAGAAAATCATTCTGAAGATTTCTGAGGTCTTTTTCTGGACTTTTCTACAAGATGGGTTAAAAAAAACTGGAGTGAAAGCAATGTGGATGGTTATAAAAACATCACACGAGCTGTGAGGAGTGTGAGGGTTCAGTCCTCCTCACCTGAGGGAGTTTCTTGTCTTCGTCAGAAAGACAGTCCACTGCGTTGTTGAAAACTTCCTCCACCAGACGCTTCTCGTCATCTGGAACAAACAAACGATGCGTCAAACAAACGTCTTCTTATAGCCACTCAAGAAACTATAGAAATATTAGCACAAAGCCAATACACACACACACGCACACAAATATAATTTCTCTTGGCGTATGTGGTTAATGTTGAACAACAGGGAGAGTTTTTTGGGGATTGCATGCAGGAAAGGTTAAACCAAGTCTGTGTCAACTCTAACTAACTATTTTCAATCAGATTTCGAAGCCATATGTTCATATATTTAGACAATTTATGTTATTTTGTAGAATTTCTTGATCAGTTTAACAAAATATATGCAAATATTCCTTTTGTTCAATTCATTACTCATGAAGCTCCGAAAGATTGAAGCTGAGGTTTTATTACAATAACAAACAATGTTTGAAAAGCTGACAAAAATGGAAAATCATTTTTGGTTGAAAAAATATGTAATACACAGCGCTGTTCCCTCAGTGTCGGATTTAACAGAATATATATATATATATATATATATGTATATATATATATATATATATATATATATATATATATATATATATATATATACACACACACACACACACATATAATCATCTTCATGAACTTACTTATATTTTATTGAAAACATTTTTAAACAACTATTTTTTAAAGGATTTTTAAATGAATGCTAATTTTTAATATATATATAATTTTTTTGGAGTGCCTTCACGTACTCCCAGGGGTACACGTACCCCCATTGGCAAGAGCTATGTGTCCAATAAAGCTCCCCTAGAGGCTGCAACACAAACTTTAGGCGTTCCTCTTTATATCAACAAATGATCCTCTGTGGAGCATGACGATCTCAACCAAACTCACAACTATGTGACCAGTAATTACTGGGATATTTGGCTCTGGACGAGACTGCTGGTTGGACAAACTTCATAAACCTCAAGCTCTTCCCATTAGTGTCAAAAACAACTATAAAGCTGCTGTTCAACAAAAACAAACGACTACTGTTGCAGGACAGCATCCCAACAACACAATCTGGCTCCACGTCCACCTGTCCTTGCGTGAACCGACCAAACTCGTCAGCTGCAGTCAGTTGGTTTGCGATTCGGCACCAGCCGGTCCCCTGACTCCAACACGGATCTGCCATTCCACAAACACTGCCCAGAAACTATGTGTCACAGCACAAAGCAGGAAAGTAGGAGGGAGGACGGAGGGGCTCTGTCTTTAATGTTCATAACATTGGTGAGTAGCTGGTTGACAATAAGAGGAGAGCCACGCTCCCTCTCCTCATTATAACCCACCAACGCACCCAAACAAAGGATCTCTATAACACCAACAACCTGCCTACAAACATGCTGGTTAAACAATCTGGCTTCTCAGCTGTTTGCTGGAGAGAATTGGTCCCTGTGAGTTTCTAAATGACAGACGTATAGAAAGAAAAGCACATGCATCTTTTTTTAAAACTGATTGTTAAGGAATTACTTTGTGTAGCTATTAAAAAAAAACATCACATCTAGTCATGAACTACATAACATACCAATGCAATAATTATCCTCCTTTACAAATGGGATTATTTAGTTTCAACGTTTTTCCTTCAGCCTAATGAAATTATCAGACTGCTATTACTGGATATTATCGGTCTCATTTCCAAAGAATAACAGTCTGTTCAAGAAAATTCTCAAAAACACGAAACAGTTAATGTTAATGAAAAAAAAAAAGGCTTTCAGTGTTGGAAGCTCAGCAGTAAAATAAACCTAATTTATAAAAATGTCGCAATGCAGGGAAAACAAACCAAGATGAAAAATGTAACCAAAGAAAGACTTCATAAGCACGTTTCATTTCACTGAAAAAGCCTGAAGCAGGTGGATATGAGCCAAACTCAATCTACTGCTGGATTATCTCCTGTCGTGCAGAGTTTTGTCCTCATGAGGCAACTGCACTTATCTACTGGACCCAACAGCTGCACCAGCTGTGCAGACACAATAAGCCACATTCATGGCACTCAATCAGTGGGGAGGATTCACTCGGCTCGACTTGCCAACAATTTAGCATTTTGGTGAGGATTTTGGCTAACCCTATTTCAGCTCCTTCCCCAACGCTGACAGCAATTTGTTTTGGCATTTCAGTGTGCAAAGACGATCTGAATACCTACTGTGAATCTAACCACAGATAAAACCCATTGTTAAACGTGCCAACAGTGCGACTCCGTATCTGACAAATGCAGTGAAAATAAAACAGCGTGGTTTAATTCGGCTTATAAGAAGTATATTAAATCAAGAAGACATTTGATTACTTCCTACTGGACAAATAAACAGGCAGACATTATGTTAACCTGCTATATGAGATGTCTCAGAATGGTAAATGTTAAGGCATTAACATTAATCTAGCGAAAAATGATCATAATTCCCCATAGCCCAAGGTATCAAACGCCTGGTTTTGCCTGACCAAAACCAAAACCCAAAGCTATTGAGTTTACCAAAATGTATGTCATGTTTCATGTATCTCACATTTGAGAAGCTGGAATCAGCAACTGCCGTCTTATTTGATTATTAAAATAGTTGCAGATTCATTTTCTGTTGATCCAATAAACAACCAATCAACTTATTGTTGCAGCTCTAGATATCATAAATATCATTATATTAGGAATCGTATAGCGAGTTGGCTACGGATCAAGGTTGTCAACACGACTCTGCATTGCCAATCTGGAAAATGTTGCTTAAAAACACAAAAAAACACCCGTCTAAAAATCACTAGGACCATTATATACTCAAACTAAAGAAGGTGCAGGGATATTACATAGTCATGCTTGACTTGCTGAATTACCACTCTTGTTACAAAGTATAGGTTTGTAGAGAAATTAATTACACACACACAAAGAAGTTGCGATGAAAACACAGCTGTATGCTGAATGGCAGCACAAGCACACATACCTCTGTTAAAGTCCAGCTTGGACACCTGCAGAGCGTAGGCCTCACACTCTTTTTTGCTGAAGCTGAAAATTATAACGGGCTGGAAGTTTCTCTCCATGATCATCTTTACTATCTTGAACACATTGGATGGGCCTGAGGAAATCACACATGAATGAATGAATACTGGTGTAAATCATTGAATTTAAGATATTTACACATTTCCATCTCACTCACACACACACACACACACACACACACACACACACACACACACACACACACACACACACCTTTAGTGCCTCCTTTCCGCCCTCTCGGGTCCCACCTGGCCCCTCGGGTGCCCCCAGAATCCCCTGCATCTCTCAGCACCTGCATAGCGGTGTTGAAATTGTCCTCTCTAAAGTCTCCCTGAAGAAAAGCAAAACACACACATATGTTATGCAGCATATAATGTATATTGTTTCAAGACCAATGCTGATGAATGCATCCAAAATAAGGAGACCAGAGACATGTGGTCCATTTCTAGTCTGAAATGTTCAGGATAAATTAGCAGACACTTTCAAAAATCGGTTTGGAGGTGACCTTACGTTCTCATCAACCACCAGGTGGAGTCCATCGCCTCCTGCTGGAAAGATGTAGTGTTGCAGTGGAGTGGGACGGAACTCTGTGTAGACTACATGGCATGGCTAAGGAGAAAGAAAAAAAATGTACCTTGATCCTTTCACAAAGACAGATAATTGTTGCTCCTCGTATTTCAAACAGGAGGAGGTAACTTAAATACTTGATCCACTGGATACCAATTACTCCCTGCACGTTACCTTGAATTTTTTGTTTTTGCTCACGTCTCCATGGTGAACGAATAATCCGGAAAAAACGGAATAAATCCGTGAGCAATTGTTTAACAGCATAACTATATCAAAACATCTCTTTTAAGACTTTCACACAACTCATGAAGTATAATCCAAGTCTCATTTATCTAGTTGAATCCTGACTACTTCCTAAATGCATGCATTTAGCCAAAATCGTACTTACTATTTATTTAAAACACTTCCGCCGCTACCGTCTCATGCCTGCGCAGGTGCACTACTCTCACTCGCAATGCACCTGCTCTTTTTGTTTTAGGACTCTTTGTTCACCATGGAGGCATTTGAAGAAAACTCAAGTTTTCTTCAGTAATTTATGGTAATCTGCAGTGAGTAATTGAAATATATATGGTCATTTTGTGGGTGAAGTATTCCTGTAACCCGTAGTTTCATATATTTGCCAGTATAACGTCCCACCTGTTTATGTAGGTGGGTAATCCACTCAGCAAACTGCCTGGCATTGGGGATGGTGGCCGAGAGGAAGACGTAATGCACATTGTCAGGAAGAAGAATAATGGTCTCCTCCCAAACCACACCACGCTCTGAAACACAAAGACAGCAGAGGCATGTTTAAAACATGGATGTTTTCATATCACTTTTTTCTGTAAGGTTTACTCATTTGATTGTTCAAAGTTTGATTTATCTAACTTTTTAAACTGCACAAAGTTATTGTAAATTGCTCACTTCAGCCCCTAAAATTACCATATAAGGCTACCTGTACCGCTCAGCTAATTTCATTCAAAAAAATCTTAGCAAAGAGTAACCATGCAGTTTCTAGTCTGGATCATTGGTGAATTGTAGTGTAATAAAATTGGTGACTGCAGCAAATAATCTTTCATCACTCAGGCGAGCCAACTAAGAATGAAATGGTAAGACTGGTTTGAACATGAGGACTGTTGTTCCAAACCACACTGAACGTCAGTCAGTAGTGTGTCTGTGCTGTTTGCATTCTGTGCTCACCTGCATCTCTCATGTAATGGATCTCGTCAAAGACGACCCACGCCACCTCCCTCATGATCTCAGAGCCTCGGTACAGCATGCTCCTCAGGATCTGCGGGAAAAGCAGTTCATGTTAAAAAAAACACTCAGTGAGGCTTCTACTCCCAGTAGTACACTGAACCTTCAGGACTCTTAAAACCACAACTAATAAAAGGAGATATTTGACAAATACCACAATGACTCCATCTTTTCAGACGTCTTACCTCTGTTGTCATGACTAGGCAGGAGGCAGTGGGGTTGATGGTGACGTCACCAGTCATCAGTCCCACATCCTGGAACTCTTCGTACATTTCTCTGTACTTCTGGTTGGAGAGGGCTTTGATGGGGCTGGTGAAGATCACTCTCTGTTTCTCTCTGAGGGCCAGCGCAATAGCGTATCTACAAAAGATGGATATAAGAGAAGGACTGACATTACCGTTGTTAACAAAATGCAACTTAAAGTAAGTCAGATAAATAGGCAAACCAAGATTTCACCTAAAAGACAAGTATGACTGCTGTGAACTTAGACCTTTTGCCACCAAGAAAACTGCATTCTTTACTTGCACTTTTGAGCTTTAAGCACATCCAGTTGTCTGACAGCACAGCTCCCCAACACAGACAAGGAACAAACTCTGTTAAAGTACTTGTTATGCTCATGTGTTGGTGGTAATGACACAGCAGTTGTTGTCACCTGCATTGAGTCAAGGGTGAACGTAACACATTGCATTTACTTGTATTTATGTACTTTTTTTGAGTATAGCGTGACTACCGTATATGTTGACATAATAAACTTTAAAAATGTGTCTTTTCTGTAATTTGGCTGCATGTAACTGCATGCTTTGAACTCCAGACTAAGTTCAACAGTATAGTAAGAAATTCAGTTTTGAACACAACTACTGAAGATACTCACTCAGCACAGACAGTCTTGCCAGCAGAGGTGTGCGCAGACACAAGCACAGACTCATTGTTGTCGATACATAAGATGGCTTCACGCTGGAACGGGTCAAGAACAAAAGGGTACTCCTGCAAGACAAGCAAGCCATGTTAAAACACGAGAAAAACAATCCAGTTGAGATGCCTGTCCTTGTTATCCATTAAGTACACAATATTATCTAAATTCTAGATGAACTGTTCATTGAGTATTCTGCCTTTTAAAAACCATGTGCTGCTGTTTAAAAATCAATTTCAGTGTAATTGGATGCACTGAACAAACTAAAATCCACAAGTAAAGGACACAATTTAAAGATGCTTTATACCTTGGCTGCTTTCCCCACTCTCGATTTCAGTGGCTTATACGTATCATTGGCAGGAAGAGCGACCTATTAAGGAAAGACAGAATTGTTAACGATGAAAGTTTTGACATTTTAAATTGGAGAAATCCGACCAGAAAAATATGGAAGACAAATAATAAATATATACAAAAAAAGACATGTTGAAGTCCATCTTGATAACTGAAGATCATTTAGTGTGACATGTCAGACAGCACTTTACACAAGGATCGCCATAACAAATGAGTTGTTTTAGGTGTTGACCTCTCCAGAAATTTGCCAAGTCTATGTGAAGGGTACACTGGAGCTGTTCTGGCAGCTTGTGGTAGCCGATACTTGATTTTGCTTTTATTTGTCAACCATCTGTCCATTTCCTTTGATTTGTTTTATTTACCTCATGTGAGCATCCTTCTACAGTTTCAACTTGCTCCACCTTCACTTGGGGCATAACCTCTGCAAGACTGAAGCAAACAAGTACAATGAAGTTACTTTCTATCAGTTAAAGTATATAACAGCACCAAAGCACCGTGAACAGAAACAGTGTTAAGATTCTAACGCATCTCACTTCTCTTCAGAGACTGTCTCGTTTCGGGGTTTCTTCCCAAACCCCATCTCCTCTCCACCATCACTGTCGGCTTCCCTCTTGAACGAGGCAGCCGCAGCAGCATCCTTGTCGGTGCCATTGTTATTTACGCTTTTCCTGGAAAAAAGAAAAACACACACACACACAGAACTGTTGTTACCCAAGCCTGTCCTGGTTTAATACATTAGCATTACACTTGCACGTTACACGAACAGTCACGCTAACGCTAGCTACACTCTTAACATTATACAAGAGTCTCATGTTGAACATTAGCTAACATTATATTTCACTCAAACAAAATATCCAGCATACGTTTA